>NC_056579.1:20308828-20310237 GCF_018340385.1 Cyprinus carpio | reverse complement strand
GTCAAAAATTGCACCTAGTTTGTTTGTGTAGATCAAATCCATTTAATGATGTGGAGAAAGACACAGGAAGGGACTGAGCTGTGGAAGATTGCAGCCTCAGCAGTAGATAAGGACAGCCGGGACTGAAGTTTCATCCCTAACGCATTACCAAAGCACCTAACACTCACTTAAGGAATGAAAGGTGTGTGGTTGAGTGTGTGTGTGCGCGTGTGAGACAAGCGGAGATGGGAGTGAGAGAAAGATTAAACAGCGGAGCTGGGATTGAAGACAGCAGCATGAGAAGAGGAACGTGTATGATAATGCTCTTAACCCACACAAAGGGAAGAGAGTCGGAGCTGTGGCAATGCCAGCGCTGTGGTTAATGCTTTCCGAGGGCCTGTCAACCCGCTCACTCACTCTAATCCACTGAGCTTTAGTCGCTCTTTGAAATGTGAACGGAGAAGCTTCCTGATTTCTTTAAGATCAAACCACAGTCATCGTCAGGGTTTCAGCATCTTTCTTGAAATGCAGAGAAACGCTTAAGTTAAGTACTTTACGAGTGCCTCATTAGCAAAGTCGAGCGAAGAGGCACAGGCATGCAGCGTTTATCGAGTGTATTGGATGGTAATGTATGCAAACCACTTAAGACGGGTGACCCTGAGGCCTTTCACTGGAATGCAAGTTTTGTCGCATCGGTTCTGATAGGATGTGCTTGTTTTCCATGTTTGATTGACGTCATTAGATAACCTGCCACTAGCCGGGTGATGTGAAAACAGACACAGTAACTCACATGGACAAAGGGATACATCAACATTTAGTAATCGTTATTGCCCCACAGCTTGAGCGTATCAATGTTACTCTTTTCCACAGCCGCATTAGTGAGACGTGTGTGTGTGTGCCGATAAAGAGCCATGGGATGTGAGCAATGGAGATTAGCTTCAGTTTGAAGCAAACACTGTGGCAGCGTGGCGTCTACGGAACAGATTAAACCCGGATTAAACGTCCAAATCAAGTATGTGTGTTTGTGTGTATATGTGTGTTAAGCTTTTATTTGGTTCCGCACATCTTTAGGCAAACACTAATTTAGTGGCGTATCACCTAATCAAGGTGATTTACGCTTTATTAAACTTCAAATAATAGCTATGTGTAAAAAGAAATAAGCATTTCCTGGAAGAATATTTATGCCATGTTCTTTTAAGTAGGTTTTCTGTACGATTACAAGACCAATTATGATTCAGTATGCAAATAATCGCAAGAAAGAAGGCCAACTGCAATTCAGCATGCAAAACTATAAGATGATGATCCATCTTTTGCATGCAAAATATTATGATGATGTCTGTCATTTTGAATGTTCAATCAATGTAGAATATTCCACTAGAATATTTGAATTTTTATCTTACATTTATTACACATATACACACTTTGGTTAA